>NC_056573.1:7834250-7845532 GCF_018340385.1 Cyprinus carpio
AACAGACGCGTCACAATATATATATATATTCTATTATATATATATATATATTATATCGTCGACAAGACGAGACCAGAGGATTCAGTGCAATAGTGTTTTTAATGTGAATCAGAGGTTTCGACACAGGTGAATCTTGACACGTACGACACAACGTGGTAACACAACTGTCTTTGCTGGTATGTGATGAAGATGGTGCCAACGAAAGACTATGGGAACATGAGGCAGAGGAGGATGAGAGGTTCAACAGATCAGCGTAGGTTCAACGAAGGGCGTTCAGGTAAGTTGGGAGCTCTTGCAAGACCAGACAATGGTGAGGTGACGGAGCTTTATATTGGCACTGGATGATGCACAGTTTTCAGACCAATCTGGTGATTGGAAACGAGTGGGCTGCTAAGTGTCCGATTCAGGGAGTGAGATTGTGTGGCTGTGACAGTACCCCCTCCCCACGGCTGCTCCTTACGGCTTGGATCTTGAGCGACCGACGGGTCTACCACGGCCACGTGGAGCGGGGCGGTCTGGATGGTCCCGTGACAGTCCCGGTGAGAAATGCTGGGGTCCAGGATGTCGTTACGATGTACCCAGCAAAGCTCCTCCGGCCGTAGTTTCTCCCGTCTACAAGTACTCAAGTTTAGAACCCCCGTCGTTGAGAGTCGAGGATAGCTCTCAACCCGAATATGCTGTTGTCTTCTTCGTGGCGGGAGGAGGAGTACGGCATCATCACCAGGCTCTGTGGATGGAGGAAGACAAAGGTTCAGTGAATGGTTTGAGGAGTGCAACATAGAATGAAGTGGAGATACGTAATGGCAGGCAGCTGGAGTCTATAGGTCCCTTCGTTCGTGCCGTTCATCTTGAATGGTCCGCTGTATCGGGACTCAGCTTACGCAGGCAGCCGGAGGCGATGTCCCTCGTCACGAGAGCCATACCAGCTGCCAGGTTGGTATTTCGGCGTAAGGAGGTCTTCGACGAGGCTTCCTCCTTGCTCCTTATGCCATCCAGAACTGCCCTCTGGGATGCCGTGATCCGATCCCAGCCCTCTCGCTCCTGTCGGAAAGAACCAGGATCTACCCTGGGACCTCTGAGGCTCACCCGACCCATGGGAAGAGTGGAGGCGGTAAAGGGGGTAAGCCCGGTGTTTAGCTTGCTGAGGGAGTTCTAGTGCATATTCTTCCCAGGGTAGGTACTTGTCTTTCCAACAGGCCTGATTATGGTGGCAGTAACCTCAGGAAACCTCCCAATCTACTTGTATCTTTCGCTCAGATCTGGGGCCGTTGTCTGTGGATGGTATCCTGAAAGAGAGGCGACGATACTCCTAGTAGTCGGAAGAAAGCTGCCAGCCTGGAGATGAATTGGGGACCCCTGTCCGGAGATGATGTCCTTCTGGAATGCCAAGTGACCGGAACACCTGTGAAATAGTGCATCTGGCCGCTTCACACACTGTTGGAAGGTCTTTGAGAGGTAGGGAGTTGCATGATTTCGGAAAACCTGTCGACTACTACCAGCACACAAGTATTTGCCTTGAGAAAGGGGAGGTCAGTCATAATTCACACCTATTGGGTCCATGACTTCTGGAAGAATTGGCAAAGGCACCAGTTTACCTTCCGGGAGTCCTCCCTAGGGGTGTTCGCTGATGTCGCAGACTGAGCTCCTTTGAGGTACGGGAGGTATCCTGACTCATCGAGGGCCACCATACTGTTGTTGCAGGAGCGAGAGGGTCCGCCTCTGCCTGATGTCCAGAATTAGATCCCTGAGAGTCATGAGCTTAGTCCAGAAAGTAATCCGATTTTGAGGATGGACGAAGAATTTTTCCCTTCTGGACCTCCCGCGAAGCAGTCGGGTTTGAAGGTTTTCCCTTGTTCAATCAACGCTTAATATCCCTTGAATGGGACTTACAATCATGGCTGGAGGGAGGATTGGTTTCGGTGAGATCCTGGTTTTCTGGGTCTGGGGCCTGATTAGGCTGGAGAGGGCATCAGCTCTAAATTGTCTGGGTCCAGGTCGATCCTGACCTTTTAAAGTCGAATCTCGTGAAGAAATAAGGCCATCTAGCTTGCGATGACTTCAGTTCTCTATTAGCCTCACGGAGGTATTCCGTTCCCGGTGGTCATGATTTACCTCGAAAGCCTTGGCCTCCCTCCAGCAGCCATGACGCCACTCTTCCAGAGCCAGCTTGATAGCCAGTATTTCACGGTTACCAATGTCGTAATTCTGCTCCCCGGGGAGAGCTTCTTCCTTCGAGAAATGGCACATGGATGGAGTCGTGGAGGCTCCCCCCTGACCGCTGGGAGAGTACCGCTCCGACCCCTGGTTTGAAGAGGCGTCCACTTCCACGATGAACTGTCGTTGGATCAGATACAGGATCCAGTAAAAGGGTCCTTGAAGGCTGTTTAGAGGTGGAAAGCTTCAGTGGCCATGTTGGGTTTCCAGACAGAGACTTGGGCCGTTCCGAGGAGTGAGGTTATAGGTGAGCTGAGTAACTGTATTTCGTGATGAATCCGCAAGAAAAGTTGGCAAGCCCCAGAAGCTTTGGAGTTCTTTAATTGGAACCAGGTTTGGGCCCGTGTGTGATGCTTCCACCTTCGCCCTGTCCATCTGTCACGCCACGTCGTCGATGAGTTGTACCCAGGAACTGGGACTGAGGGCGTGTGAACGCACATTTTTCTAACTTGAGGTTAATGTGTTGTCCCGGGAAGTTTTCGGAGTACGAGTCTGACGTTTTGGAGGGGTTTTGTGTTCTTCCTTGGATGTGGAGTAAATGAGGATATCATCGATGTAGACAATTACGAACTGGTTAAGGTATTCTCTGAAGATTTCGTTCATGTAGGTTCTGAAAGACGGAAGGACTGTTGGATAACCCATACGGCATGACCCTGTATTCATAGTGCCCGGAAGGAGTGATGAAAGCTGTCTTCCACTCGTCCCCCTTCCGGATGCCGATTAGGTTATAGGGCTCCTCAAGTCCATTGTTTGTGAAGATTTTGGTCCGCGTATTGTTGTTCTACGCAGCTGGTACCATGGGATAGAGATAACTGAATTGACGGTTTGAGAGTTGAGATGGCGAGAATTCATAACAGGCTCAAGCCTCCATCCTTCTTGGCCACGAAGCAACGCTGGAATCGTCAGGTTGAAGTAGATGGTCGGGATGACATCCTTTAGCGAGAGCTTCCTTTAGTACTCCTCCTGGCCTTCTGACTCCGGAATGGGGACATAGATAGACCTCGTCCCTTGGGAGAAGGGTTTGCTCACACAGGCAGGAGCGTCGATCGCGCAGCCCATGGCCGACTCTGAGGTGGAAGTTTCGTTTGCCAACCGCTTGCTGAACGACATCCCCTGTAACGCCCGAATTCGGAGGGTGGGATGGTATTTCCACCTTGTTTCGGTGCTTTCCACTGATGTGGACTGGACCGTAGGATGACTTCTTGATGGAATGAATGAACTCTTGGGAGCTTTACACTGGTGGATTGATGCATGTGTAGAATGACATGATTTTCCCATTTTCAGATCTCCCTGTGGGCCAATGGATGTGTGTTATGATGTTGTTAACCCTCTGGATTCTAAGGGTATTTTTTTGGGGCCTGGAGAAATTTTTGTCATGCCCTGACATTTTGCTTTTTTTCAGTTTCTTATAAATATTCTAAATGGCTAATGAGTCTAAATCTCACCGGGTAAACTCAGCACAAACTATGGCTATAATAAATGTGAGGCAGCATGTATGTACAACATGATTTGTTGTTTTTTGAGAAAAAAAAAAAAAAATGGTTAATGGCGTGGTTATTGAAAAAATGGAAACCTAACAAATGTCTAAATCCTTGATAATTCATAAAACACATACAGAACTTGGTTCCCTAATTTTGAGAACTGGAGCTTGTGTAGCCATAGATATTTTTTTTTTCTAAATGAATGTGAAAATCAATCTGTTTACCTCACTTACAGAAAAATAAGATTGACTTAAAAATTTTCTAAGAACAATTTTTTTGTTGGAAAAGTCATATTCGGTAGGGCGTCAACATCTTAATTCACACCGCTGAGAATACAAAGACCTCTGCATAATGACTGCATAATGAGCCATTCAGTCAGCTGTGTCACTGAGAGGGAATAGTTACAAAGAAAGAATGTGAGGACAAAATAAATGTATATAATTTTATGTTTGTAGTTTATTTAGAATAGCATTTAATTATCCCACAACATAATTTAATATTCACTTGTGAGTGCAGTTAAACAGTTTATTAGGAAAAATCAAGCTGACTTTCAAACTGAATTTTTTTGCATCATTACTCCAGTCACACAATCCTTCAGAAATCCTTTTAACAATCTTTATTTTTCAAAAAAAAAAAAAAAACATTTATTGTTATCATTATCATTATTATTATTATTATTATAATTATTATTATTAATGTTGAAAAGAGATGAGAATATTTTTTTTTAGGTTTTTAGGGGGGATAAATTGAAAGAACAGCAATGATTGTTACATTTGTGTACAGTTACATTTATTGTTACATTTATATTATTTACATCAAGCTTTTGAATGGTATAGTAGTGTATATTTTTATTGAAACTTCATATATTTCACTTGATTATACATTTAGTCAGGGAATTATAGTTTGGAAAAAGTCTTTGAAAAAGTCTAACTAGTAAAATGTTTACACGTTATGTGAAAACTAGTACAAGTATATAAATAAATAAAAAGAGACTTACTCATGTTCATGATCTCTGCTGAATAAAGTGCTTCATTCTTTTTTCTGAGGAAATCCAAATCTCAAATCCTCAACCACATCACATCTTTTTGGGGTGAATTATGTCTTATTCCTCTCATCGCGAAGCAAAACAGTAAAAATAAAAAAACTTGAAGACAGTCTCGCTGCGTTGTCTTCTGTTGTGTGGCGTATTCAAAAGCCGCGCGCTTCAGTGAAACATTTGAATCTCAAAAGCGCGCTCGGCGCGGGGCGTGGTCGCATTAGAAGATAATGAAGGGAGACGTGAAAAACGGACATTGCGTTGTTTTCATATGGATTACTTTATCACAGAATATTTGTTTTCAGCAGCACTTGTTTAGTTTAAAAGTAGACATGTCAGGCTTTCTATAGATATCTCTCTCATGTCTCTTCGTTGAGTATTCACTGAGTTACAGTTCATTTTTAATGACGCATTTGTATCTGAAGATCAGCGCAGAACAAAGGCTGCAGACAGCACTCCTTGTTTGTTTATCTTTATTTTATAAGTGTGCACAAAGTTTTTGTTGTTATTATGTCTGTATACAAAAAAAAGTAGACCCTTTACAGATTCGATTGATGTATTGCACTTATCTGTACGATCAAAACTGAAAGTGTAATTTAAGTTCTTTTCGGGGTTATCAGGAGAAAATACCCCAAAAACGCGTATAATTAACGTGATGTCTTCCTCATGCGAGGAACCCGCAGGAGGATGCCCGCGGGGTGAGAAATAGCTGACATGACCCTCTGGCCCAGCGCTTTCCTTTTATGGTTTGTTATTTTGAGTTCGACGGCTTTCGATGACGCTTGAGCCTTAGACATTTTAATGTTTGCTGGTTTGATGAAGTTCCCCGCCGAACCTGGGCAGCACAGATGACGGCTTTGTACTTGTAAAATAGAAGAGTGGAGATTTCTTATAGTAGCCAGGAGGTTTTGAGGTCAGATGACAGTTTGAGGTGGGATGATGGTATCACCGCTGTCCGTTGAGGTCATACGGACATTATGGGAATAGTTGTCCTTCAGTCAACCCCACATTAGAGACACAGCCCGGTGTTAATCCTCCGCTTGACGTTTCGGGATGTAAGATAGGTGGTGCTGGACAATTCTACTTGCATGTTTTCAGGTGCTAGAGCCTCCTTTACAGATTGGTAATGATGCGGGCGTGAGGACAAGACAGCGGAGTGAATTTGATTGACATGCAGTGAGTCTCTGAGCGACTCTGTTATGGACGCTTCTGGATAGACACTCAAGTCCCAGTGACATCTTCATTACAGTTCGTCACAACTTTGTATCTTCTCACATAAACCGTGGCATATGCGGTAAGTTAAGAGACCAGTATTAACCATTCCACCGCATTGATGTAATCGAGGTTACTGGAACGCGAACAGCCATCGCTCACTCACGGACTCATATACCTCTGTTGGCGAATTGTAAACCGTTTGACGCATGGAAGTAATTCAGAGGCTTAGCTGACGCGAGTATCGGACAGATTTATAACTGGAACATAAATCATAATAGGATCCAGTAGCAGCCTGAATCGATCCCAGAGAGATTGAGCCCATTGGTGAGAGCTTTACACCTGTGAGCAGATTGATGAAATGCACTCGGCTGCGTTTCGTTGGTGAATAGTGAGCGTTGGACTCCAGGTCAGAGTGAACACTGGTAGCAGATTTTGCTGCAATCCTCCCCGCGCCACTGTACTGTGCGCTGTGGGCCTGGACTCTCAGGGGCAACTGAAGAAGTGGACCGGGGAGTTGTAGCGGTGTTTGATGGCGATGAGCTGTTGACAGCACTTGAGTGAAGTTGTCATAGAGTGAGGACCGTAGTAGTGTGAACCAGTTCGTGCACTAGTGGATCCGCTGGTGCGGTCCTCGCCTTGACCATTCTGAACGGGCTCTGGCTGGGTCTGGTCCTTCTGTCAGACACCGAGCGTAGGACACAGTGGAGGTCAGTGCAATACCCCTTTTAAGTGTGACATTCAGATTTTTTTTTCAGAACACAGGTGAATTCTTGACACGTAGCAACACATTGGTACACAACTTTCCTTTGGGGTGTGGTGATACAGTGTGACTCAGACGAAACAAGGGAACAGTAGGCATAGGAGTGAGAGTTCAACAATCAGGTTAGGTTCGACGAAGGGCGTTCAGGTATTTGGCGATCGTGCAAGACCACACAATGGGTGCTGGTGACGGAGGGCTTTATATGTGGGCACTGGTGATGAATTCACAGGTGTTCATAATTCTGGTGATTGGAACGAGGTGGCTTTTCATAAGTGTCGCGATTCAGGGAGTGTAGATGGTGTGCTGTGACTATATTATCATATATATATATACACTGACTCCCTGCTTTTAAATGGTATAGTGGTATATTTTTACACTTTGAGTAACTGGATTAATGATGCTAAATTTCTCAAAACCATGGCTTGGACCTTTTAAATGTGAATGTTTGTTGATTATTAAACTGTTAAGGAGTTTTTATTAAAGGTTTACATACACAATTTTTGCATTTTCCAGAAACAGGTTAAATCCTATACGTAATAGAAACACTGTACTGCTCTTTTTTTTTGTTCCCCGAAAAGATGTCAAAAAGGGGGATCAGATATGTATTTAAGAGTTGTTAAAACAATTTAAAAAGGTGTTAGAGTTTGTTAGAAAAGAAAACTAGGTTACTGGTTATTTATCTAAAACAAATAAACAAAAAGAAGTATCAGATACATGCGTTAAACAACATGTGATAGTCAACGCTGGTACCATTACCAATTTATAAAGGTGTTGAGTTTGTTAGCAGTTAGAAAAGAAAAGAAAACTAGGTTGCAGAGTTTTATAGCATTTGTATCTTACCTCAAACTAAAACAAAAAAGAAGCGAACGTAAAGCAAACGGAAGTTTTTCAATGTTACAAACCAGGAAAAGTTCTCTTTTTGGCACGAGGGTAGAAAAGTTAAACAAATAAATAGCTCCCCAGCAGAGCTTACCGACGATTACCTCAACGCCCGCTGCCAAATTCAGAAATGCTTTCATGAAAGCTTTTGGTCAAGCCCGCCTACAGTCCTGGCCCCTCTACGTCAAGCCATGCATACAGCCCTGCCCCTCTAACGATAGAGAGGCGTCATGTAGCACCAAATTGGTTGTACACCAAGTGTTTGAAAAAGGGTGTAGTACGAACAGGATATATTTTGTGAATGTGAAAAATTGAGACTATTCTGTACAATGTCCGAGACATCACACCCAAACTCCTGAGAGAGTTGTTGATTTCGCTATGGGGCATCTTATGTGGCAGCAGAAGATAAACATGGCCAGTGTCTGGCCAAGTTTCTCCACACAACTTTGACAATGTTAAGTATGTTTTTTCCGCTATCCGGAATCGTATTTGCAGTTACAAATTTTGACAGAGGCAACTGCGGTCAACTTAGCACCGGGCATGATGAAGGGTCACGTACACACTAGTGAGGAGCCTGATCTGTTTTTTCACCGTAAAAATTGGTGTTTACTTTTCAATTAATGTTGGCGTGATCTACCACGATGGAGGCAATGATACTCTAGTCATAGGGAAATGAATTGCGTCACTCAGGAAATGCGCTACAGAGTGCCGGGGATCACCTTAACAAGCATGCTGTGATTACGTTTATATACTTTGTAGCGACCGCATCTCGGACCTACCTTAACGTGCTTCGCCTATCTGAAAGAAGACATCTAAAATACTAATAGCTAGTAAATTTTTGTTTCATGAAAGATTTCCGGCGTTAGAGATAATAATCAGAAAGATAGAAACAAAATGTTTAGTGGTGGAAGCTTTTGACAGATACAACAACATAAAAATGAAATTTTTTCACGCCTGAATGGTGCGTGTCCAGCCAGAGAGGGGTTCAATGTCACTCCGCCTGCCTTCATAATCATTATACGACTCAGTGCTCTCGGGGGAAATAGACTTCAAGCACATCACCACCAACATGACCCACGAAATACTTCGTCAGCTCCTCACTTTGTATGCGATGACAACGCATCCTCACCGTGGCCACGCGACGGACCATGAAGCCTGGCTGAACAAATTCTGTACAGAGCTCGGATACCATAACCTCGCCTTCCTCACAAATACAGTCCACCTCCTCCTGCTGGACAGACACCCCGCAATTACAACAAAAACCGCCGACAGCTTCATCGACGTGATCGGACATAATCATTAAGCCCTGTTGTCGCCATAATTCTGGAACATCTGGTTGAAAGCCAGTTTAAAAAAATTGGTACGGATGGTCGGGTCATCATCCTTGCAAACACAACAGTCATGTTCTATGAGGCACCTGCGTACTATTTTCTGGGGATGGTTTTGAACAACTTTCGCATAAATTGTGTAAACCGATCTAAAAACTCATTCTGGCCCAAACCTTGAAACTGTTTGGTTTTACACCACATCATCAAGAATTCAGTGTGTTTGTCGATGGTGTTCTGTGCGGCCCAGAGATGAAATGTACAGAGTGAAGGTCGGGCAGAACTCCGGACGAAACTTGGGATGACACCTTCGAGCAGGCCATTACGATGCTGTGTGACAACTGAAATAAGAGTACAACCTCCTGATTCTGATTAACCGGGACATGGGCAAACCTCTCAATACTCCTGTCTGGGAAAATGTGGTTTTAAAATGATGAAGAGTGAATAACAGTTTATTGTATTAAGATAACATATGATGAGGAGAGTGAGTTGTTCTGTGGATAATAAAGTTTAATGAAATTAAAAAAAACAAATGGTTGTTGTGAGGGGTATGTCGAAGGATTGGGTGTGTTATGAACAAACCCATGCCTCACAAACAGGTAATCCTCTCATGATGTTAAAACATTCTCGAACTTATACCTGAATGTGAGAAAGTCTTAAAATAGGTAACCTTTTTTATGTTCTGTACTTATGTAATCAATGTGTTGTAATGTTGTTGTCAGAAATGGATCCGTGGATTATATAATGTATTGACATGTAGTTGAATATAGATAGAGAGAAGAATTTTGTAATGTGTGTGCAAATTCCTTCAATATCTAGATGATAATAATTAGATAATGTTAACCAATCATATTGAATGTCTATGCTGTCTTCTGCAAAGATTGCAAGTAAAACCCACTTTTTTGACTCTAATAACTCATTATTTTTGTGTTTAACAGTAGGGGTGGTAAGATTGTCTGCAAATTAATTAAAAAGTTTACTATGACCCATCCCCCAGCGAATCCCGGAATCATTTGGGGGGGTAACGAAGTGGTTAAACCGGGGCGGCTAGCAGGAAATATGGGGAACTCTGAGGGATAAAGAAAAATAGAAAGTCTATTTTTAGATTGTCTATTTTTTATATTGAATCTATTTTTTACACAATCATTTTTCGTTTCTAAACATGTGAAGATATCCTCTAATCGTATTTTAACAACAAAAAACAATCAGAGAGCGCCTTGTTTATCACTAGTTTTATTTTGATTTACCTTAGTCCGCTAGTAGGCTTATAAGCCCTTTAGCATCACCAGCCGTGTGGTGCGTTAAACCCGAGGCATTGCGTTAATACTCTGATCACCCCACCACCATTACCATTGCTTTTACTTCACTGTACTTGCTTTAATGGTTGTGTATGTCCTACCTTTGAGTGCAGGTGAGACACGTGTCGAGCTGCATTCGGTGCAGCTTGAGCTGGAAGGCTGTGGAGAAGAGCGATTCGGGTCCGTGAGCAAGGCGCCCAATTGAAGAGCGAGAGCTGCAGTGAAAACCTCCCGGCTGACGCTCACATCCAGGGTAAGTAGGCAGTGCGCTACTAACAGTCCCACACCTCTTCCCTTGTGTTTCTCTGCACAGGCCCGTTGCATCCAGATGCGATCTTTGCAGCAGATCTCCTCTCAGACAACACTCCAGGACTCTTCACTCCATTTAACTAGTAAGATCACATTCGCAAAAAACTGCTATGAGGCTTTTGTTCTACACCGTAAATTTAAAGACTTGCGCTGTCCAATTCTGTTAAGACTGTGCGGTTCCCCAAATCGTGAGGTCAAAATATACATTTATGTAGGATGTAAAAAAAATCTATATGATTTAACCGAAAAACGTAAAATAATTGCAAAAACGATTTCTTAGTTGGGCTCATAACATTAGATCACTCAACAACCCAACCAAGTTATTGTAAATGAAATGAGCACAGATAATAAGTTTTGGATGTACTCTGCTTGTCTAAACGGCTAAAACCAATGATTATCCTTGGTCCTACATTAGTCTACTCCCCAAAAACTGTTATAAACATGACCCCCTCATGACTGGTCGTGGGGAAGGGTTGCAACAATATATAGTGATTATTCTCAGTTACCCAAAAAACCGGAACCAGTTTAGAATCATTCGAATTACTTCGCTTAACGTTACACGTCAGATTCTCAAAGAAAATCTATCTTATCTCTTGCTTTGGCTACTGGTTATAACCACCAGGGGCACATCCGCATTCCTAAAAGAATTTGGAGCTTTTCTCTCAAACCTGTTGTTATCTCTGATAAGCGGTAAACTGTTTGTTTTGGAGTAAAGCAAATGTCACCGGGACCCCCTCATAGTTTTAATCATCCGCTAGATTTCAT